>NC_056729.1:1273165061-1273202561 GCF_019279795.1 Protopterus annectens | reverse complement strand
TATAGTGGTACTTCATCCAGACTGGTGAGCCCAAGGTCCTGGGTTCGAGACTGACAAGGCTTTTTATTTTGCTGCTGAGCAGTACAAGAGACTTGTCATACAGAGTGACTAAGGCACTTTTAAGCAGTTGTAAGTGGGTTTGCGCAGGTTTGCGAGACGCTTAGTGATGCTAAGCTAAGCTTAGCTCAGCTTATTTTATTTTAGCAATACTACGCCAAGCTTGGCTTAGCTTATCATATCTTAGCAATGCTAAGCTAAGTGCACACATGCGCACATATGTGCACACTGGTGGAAACCCATTTACTACTGTTTACAAGTGCTCACTCCCGCTAACCCCTGCACTCATTTCTTTGACAGAAAAGTAAATGGGGAGATAGGAATGTGGTGATAAAGGGTGCACAAAGAGGGTAAGACAGTAGGGAAACCAGCTCGAGATGTACAGGATGGGTGTGGAGAGGGTCCATAGCTGCCCATTTCTTTACCAGCAACAGCTGTGCATATGCAATGCATTAGGAGGGATATTTAAAACCTTCCACCCCTGAGAGAGGGGTAAGGACAACTAAGTATGTTGTACTACCAATTATGAATATCAGGCACATGCACTGTTTGTGAGCTGCTACACTGTCATTAGTACGTTACTCACTTCTTAACAGTTTGTGATTTGTTTGTGTTGACATTAGCACAGTCTGCTCAGGACAACTGGACATATTTCACTACTGTGTATACCTACCTACACCCTTGGTTGTACCTGACTACATGAGTGTATAGTACCTTTGGGTAGGGGTGCAGAAGTGCAGAGTGCATTATTTATTAGCGTGTGACATTTATCTTACTGAACATGCAGAGTTGCTGTGTATCTGTAAGTCTATGAAAGCTAGTAGTCTGTCTGAGTAGCTCCCACCTATGGACATACCCAGATGGTAGACAGAGGTCAGCCTAGTATTCTTTGACTGTGCACCACAGCAGTCTTTTCAGCACCTGAACAATGGCATTGTCACAGGTGGTTGCTAGCAGTACATGGCTACATCCTTTGATATTTCTGTGTTGTACTTCTACAAAAGGGCATGCTTGTGGGATTCATTCTACAGCTATTTGCAGAGTATGTAACAGCAGACAAGCTGATATGCCTGTGTGTTTCTGACTCTTCCAGACCTCATATACTCTCAGGTATATATTTGAACAGCCACAGGTAAAGGTACATATAACTGGGATACACCTGTGATATATTTCAGACATTTTGCAGTTCAGACTTTGGGGGATTCAGAGCATATATATTACTACACCTTTTCTGACGTGCAAGCAGTGTCTACTCTCACTGATTGACATTTGTCATTAAGTGAGATTACCCACCTTTCTGCCTACTGTACATTTCACAGGGAGTCAGAAGGGCACAGCTAACATTTATTTACAAATCAGGGTCATCACTGTAGATCAGTCACTGTTGGGAGGTCTGGCCTGTGACCTATGCAAATATGCCAGTGTTTATCCTGCTCTGATACTGTGTGGGGTTTGTAAGGTGCTAGTGTAACATTATTCCCTACTAGCATGGCTGATTCTCTTTTCACAGTCATGTCATGCAATTCCACAACACCTGCTGGTTAAGGCCCATAGAACAAGATTTGTGTTATGCCCTTCCTATTTTCCCTTTACATTCACTCATGGTAATGCATGATATATTGCTTTCAGCACTAAGCTATTGTATATCTGCTGTGGTGTAGTGGTACTTTATGCAGACGGTGAGTCCAAGGCCCCGGGTTCGAGATTGACAAGGTTTTTTATTTTGCTGCTGAGCAGTACAAGGGCCTTGTCATACAGAGTGACTAAGGCACTTTTAAGCAGTTGTAAGTGGGTATGCATGGGTTTGCACGATGCTTAGCAATGCTTAGGTAAGCGCACACAAGCTCACACTCTCGCACCTCCACTAACTACTGCTTAAAAGTGCTTACTCCCGCTAACCCCTGCGCTAATTTCCTTTAAAGAAAAGAAAATGGGGAGATAGGAAAGTGGTGAAAAAGGGGGCACAAAGAGGGAAAGACAGTAGGGAAACCAGCTCGGGATGTGCAGGATGGGTGTAGGGAAGGTCCATAGCTGCCCATTTCTTTACCAGCAACAGCTGTGCATATGTTTGAAATTTGGTGTGAAATTTGAAACCTTCCACCCCTGAGAGAGGGGTGAGGACAACAAAATATGTTGTACTGCCAATTAGAATTATCAGTTTACATGTCCAGCGGACATGTGTGCAAATTGGGCAGCTATGTATGGGGCGTAATTTTTTTGTGGGAACAGATTGCCCTTTTTTTTATTTTTTTTTTCAGGTGAGAGTGGAATGTGAGGTAGAGGAAGTAGGTATATTTGGGGAGGTGGGTTGGGGAGGTAAACAGACAAGACAAACAAGACGCATACAGGAGCGGAGTTTGACACATGGGGTGGGTGAACACAATTGACGGGGAAGGATGTTTGGAAATCGCAAGCCCATAAGCCCACAGATGGTAACAGTGGAACTGAGATCCCCACCCATGGGCAGTCACCACTGCACCTTCACAGCTCCGAGGGTGGCTGTGCTGAGGGCTGTGTAGGACGGGCAGGCTCACCCAAGAGACACGCCACTCTCATCTCGTGCTGGCGTAGGGGATCAGCGACTGAATGCTGGATCTCCCTACGCACTACAGCCCGGATCCTAGCAAAGGTGACAGGTGGCCCTCCTCCGCCCACACTTGCACGGGGGGGGGACGAGCCCCATCTCCTGCAGCGTTTCCATTCGAAGGTGACACAGGACCAATGGAGGAGGGGAGCCCAGGCAGGGCACCAGAGCCACTGGTGCCAGGTGCACTCGTCAACTGAGGAGGGACAGGTGGGTCCGCTGGGACCGGCCTTCCCATACGTTCTGTGATTAGGTGTGTTTAATTACAACATAAACAACAGCATTCGAGATTAGTTGTAACAGCATGCAGTAATATTCCCATTAACCCAACACACCAAGGTTCCAACAGTTGACCAGCAAGCATAATACATGCATATATTGAACGACAGTGGATATTCCAACAGCATGCAGGGATGTTTGGTAGCAACAGGCCACCAAGAATGTGGTGTTTGAACAGGGCACATGCATCAACATCAATGCAAATATTTATAAAACAATAGGACATATGTCCCAACAAATATTTAAGATTACACATACCCATTAAGGTGTGGAATTGCATGGTTTATGCACATACGGTAGGGTGTAGAAAAAAAACTCAGTTAACATCTTATAATGACCTTTTAGTCTACACTACATTCCCAGTGACTGCAAGTGTATATCCCCTACCTGTATTATTACACTTGCCACCATACATTAGGTTGTGTCATGGGTTTGGCTAGTTCTATATATGCTTGACCTATATCTGACATACTAACTGTCCAGAATGCAGATGTTACTGCTACATATTTCTTGTTTGCATTTATATTTCTTTATCTACATATCTGGGATGTTTTCACATGACATTTTCACTTTGATTTGTACAGAACCCTGCATTTCTTGACACACACATTTCTGGTGAATAATTACATGCTACACATGTGCCAGGTATACTTATTCATGCCAGCTAGTAACTGACTATTGTGGACTGTATATATGTTTCACAGCTACTAGCACTTCCATCACCCACTTTATATGGGACTGCATAACTCTGGGTTGCCAGCACATTTTCAAACAATACTGTTTGTATAATGCAAGGGTACAACAACATTTCAGACTCTGTGACACAGACACACTCTGGGTTTTAGACCTTTATTAATGACACTGCACACTTTTCCAAAGGCTCACTCCTTTATTTGTTTTGACGGTGTTTATGGCAGACATCTTCAAGACATATTATACCTTTATTAATAGGTTAGAACAATCTTTTTTCAGGATCACTCACTTATGTTATATGACAGTGCCTGCAGAGATATTATTCCAGACATATGTTACCTTTCTTAATGGGTTACTACACTCTTTTTCTGCCTCTCTGATGTTTTTATCTGACAGTACATGCAGAGGACTTATTCAGGCAATTCTATGGCTGTTTTATTGAACTACAACACTTTCTTTCATGATCTCTCCCATATTTTATATAACAATACATGCAGAATAATCACTAACCTGCCTGGAGGCACAGCCTTAGCAGCCTATTAGCATAGGCTTGCTGATTCGCAGCACGGTCACCTGCAACTGTAAAGTAAATGAAGGGATATTGAGACATACCTATCCGTTATACATACTCCATTATCAATTCTTACATACTGCATTCCATGGCTACATACTCAGTTGTGGGGCATTCTGCATCCCACGGGCCTCCTGTATCCAGTGGTTCAGGTGTTCCTGCTTTCATCTCTTCAGGTCTGCATTGTGGTGACAGACCTGCTCACCAGTCCGAGGAATGACTGTGGCACTGGTGAGGTCACGACCTAACCGGTTCCAAGCCTCTGCCTTGTACTCCGTCCCTTGGAACTGGCCCTGCAGGAGTCTTGTCTCGTGATGGTGGACAAGGAGCAAAACCATGTATTTGAACTCCTCGATGCCCCAACATTGCGCTCGGAAGCGTGAACCCTCTCCTGCACCTGCCATTCTGACTGCAAATGTGAGCTACAATCAATTATGGCGAGTATTCCCACCTATGGGGCTTAAATATGCCGCATTTCCCGCACTTTTTTGTGATTGGGCATTTTGTAAAATTCACGGCTGACTGCAGACCTGCTTAGTAATGGTTAAACTTCCATTCGTAATTTTATGAATGTAATAGTGGCTGTTTCCCCTATGTTGTCATGGCTTAGTGGTTCTATACTTTAATTTTGATGCAAAGGGTCCTGGGTTCAAACCTTGTCATTCTTTTATTTTAATACTGTCTAGACAGGCTAGGGGGTGTGGCTGCATTTAAGCAACTTAGCTCTATGTTGCTCCCCTGTGCCCTATGGTGCCCTGGATGGTGCGGCGCGCACATCTGCGCAAACACATTGCACTGGGTAAAGCGCTTTTAAACTATGGGCAACACTATTGCGCTGGGTAAAGCGCAACTCTGTTTAGCAAGGTAAAGCACTGTTAAATTATGGGCAACTCTGTTTAACTGGGTAAAGTGCTATTAAACTATGGGCATCTCTGTTTAGCTGGGTAAAGCGTTGCTTAACGGCAGGCTATTATATATCTGGATCCTTTAAAAATATATATTTTGTTCACTGATACATTGGCCATTTCACTGCTTTTAAGAAAATTTTAATCATATATGTCTGGTATTATTTCAAATACTGATTTAAAACATGAATAAGAAGGGGAGTGGTGGGACTCGAACCGTGAATGCCTCCTCTTTGTGCATACGCTCTACCATTATGCTATTGCAATTTGTGCGATTTGCATAAGCATTCTTTCTTATGCTCTTCCATGTCAGAATAGCTAACAATAGCTAAGCAATGGGCACACCCGCTCACACACGCGCAAAAATGGGCAGCTATATCGTGGATTTAAAAAAATATATATATTTTATTTTTTATAACTGTGATGGGGGTTTACAGTGTCAGAGAGTGTGGTGTTGGGTGCAAGTACATTTGAGCGAACTCGCTCTTGTGTATTGACATTTTGCTTTTACTACACTTGCAGGGGCGTGGACATTTAGACTGCTCGGCAGTCGGACACGCCCTCTGCTTTCATACTCGGTCCGTGTAAGAGTTAAGGTTGAGTCAGCATGCCCTCATGAATATTCATGGCACGCTGACATCATACCGTTCAACTGCAGCCTCCGAGTAAGACTTATTAAGTCTTACACGGAGGATTCGTAAATCCGGGGGAAAATAATTCAGTAGTACAGTTCTGACATAACAGAAAACACTTAGACTCAACTTTATAATTCCCTAGCTATTGCTACAAGAAAACACATTTCTAAGATAACTTACGTAAGTGAGCATAGGCAGTGCTGAGTTAGATGTCCAAGATCAAAATGCTTACACACTCTCTCTGAGCAATAGTTTTTAAAATCACTAATGCATATTTCTGCTGGGTCCTCCCAGATTACATCATGTTTTTGACACTTAGGTTTCCCGGTATACACATTACATCATTTTGACACTTTCCTGGTTCCTAGGCCACACAGAAACTACATTTACATTATTTTACACTTAAAGCAATAAAGGACATTCCACATGTAAATTCTGGTCATTAACTTTAGCCTTAAAACAATAGAAAGAATGTGCTAGTCCAGACATACTGACTCCAAGCTCTGGATATCAAAAGAACATACAAGACATGATTATAATTTCAAAGAACAAGATGTGAAATGCTTGACTTAGTTTTGATGGCAATGTTGCTACAATCTTGAAGTTCAACATTTTACAGTATTTTCTTTCATTTAAGAAACAAGCCTGTATTTTACATTTGTATTTACAAATGCCAGAATTATGTATCAAATTCTATTTGTTTAGGCTGGCACCCTTCAACCATCTCTACCCAATCTTCACATTCCCCCCTCAAGAACTCAAGCTAGTTTTTCAAGTTTCCTTTGAGAAACACCGCTTGACAGGGTTAGGTCTATCTGAGTGTACCTCATCCCATTCCCTGTCTTGAGAGTCCATCTGCATTGGCATTGCTAATCTCCCAGCGGTGCTGCACTGACATATCATATGCTTGCAACCCCAGGCTCCATCTTAGCAACTTGTTATATTGCTGACTGGCTCTGTTTAACCATGTTAGAGGGTTGTGATCTGTCATAACAGTGAGTTTCCTTCCATACAGATAAGGCTGAAGTTTCTGCAGTGCCCACACTATGGCTAGACATTCCTTTTCTACAGCTGCATAGCATTCCTCCCTGGGTTGGAGCCTATGACTGAGGTAAACCACTGGGTGCTCTTCCCCCTCTGAAGAAATCTGGCTAGTACAGCCCCCACCCCATGGTTTGAAGCATCCACCTGCACAGCAAATTCTTTGCTGTAATCTGGACTGGCTAACACAGGGGGTCCTTCCAAAACTTGTTTAAGCTACTGGAATGTCTGCTCACATGCTGGGGTCCACAATACCTTATCTTGCCTATTCTTCCTTGTCAGGTCTGTCAGGGTGCACCTATGGTACTATAACTGGGACAAACTTTCTGTAGTACCCTGTTGTCCCTAAAAATGCTCTCACCTGCTTTTTAGTAACAGGTGCAGGCCATGCCTGAATGGCTCCCACTTTGGCAGGTTCTGGCCTTTTCCTACCACTCCCCACTCTATATCCTAGGTAGGAGACCTCTGCCATACCCACCTGACATTTGCTCGGCTTAATGGTTAACCCTTCCCTCTGTAGTCTGCCCAGCTTCTCCCTGACATGCTGAAGGTGCTCTGGCCAGGAATGGCTGCAGATGGCAATACCATCTAGGCAAGAAAGGGCAAACCCTTCTGCTCCTGCTAGGATATTATCTACCAGCCTCTGGAAAGTCGCTGAGGCATTCTTCATCTCAAAGGGCATCTTTGTGAACTCATACAAGCCAAAAGGAGTCACAAAGGCTGACTTCTCTCTAGCACTGGAAATCAAGGTCACCTGCCAGTAACCCTTGGTAAGATCAATGGTTGTAAGTTACTTAGACCCACCCAGCTGCTCTAGGGCCTCATCTGTCCTAGGCATGGGGTAAGTATCCGACTCTATGTGACTATTTAATTTCTTGTAGTCCACACAACACCTGGTGCTGCCATCCTTCTTTGGCACCAGCACCACTGGGGAGGCCCAGGGACAGTTGGACTCTTGAATCACCCCTAGTTCGAACATCTCCTGTACCTCTTTCCTCAGAGTCTGTCTGATTCTCTCAGTCACCCTATAAGGGGCCTGCCTAATAGGCCTTTGGGGTCCTGTATCCACCTGGTGCTGCACCAGGTGGGTGCACCCTGGTTTCCCAGTGAACATGTCCCCAAATTCCTGCAACACTGCTCAGATTTCCCAAACCTGGGTAGGAGATTGCTGCTGGTATATTGCTACCTTTCCACTGAGGTGTCAGCCCGAGCCTCACTGAGGAGATCAGTCACCAGATCTCCCTCAAATTCCTCCTGCAATCCACTGCAAATGCTCAGCAGAAGGGCCTCCCTATCATGGTAAGGTTTCATCATATTAACATCGTACAATTTGTGCCCCTGCTGTCTGGCTAGCAGTACCACCATGTAGTTAACATCACTTACCTTTCTTACCACATTGTAGGGACCCTCCCAAGCTGCTTGCAGTTTGTTGTGTCTGACAGGAATGAGAACTATTACCTGCTGCCCCACAGCATACTCTCTAGCTCGAGCATTCCTGTCATACTACACCTTTTTCTGTTGTTGGGCTTGTGCCAGGTTCTCCTGGGCCAAGCCCATGAGTTCCCTGAGCCGTGTCCTGAGGTTTAGGACGTATTCCACAACAGACTCCTTGTGAGACTCACACTCACCTTTCCACTCATCTCAAATTAAATCTAGAGGTCCCCTCACCCTATGCCCATACAGCAACTCAAAGGGTGAAAACCCTGTGGATTCCAGGGGAACCTCTCTGTAAGCAAACAACAGATGGGGCAAATATTTGTCCCACTCTCTCTTAAACTGATCTGCAAATGCCCGTATCATTGACTTGATTGTATAGTTTAACCTCTCAACAAGAAAATTATTCTGGGGATGGTTGGGGGTGGTCTTCATGTGCTTCACCCCACAAGACTTCCACAGACAAGCCAGCAGGTCTGACATGAAATTGGCACCTCGGTCAGTCAGTATTTCTTTTGGGAAACCTACCCTGCTGAAAATCTCTAACAAAGCATTTGCCAAATTCTCTGCCTCAATGGGGGGCAAAGCCACCACCTCAGGGTATCATGTAGCATAATCCACTACCACTAGGATATATTTTGTCCCTGTGGAAATTGGGGTACTCCGAGGACCACAATATTCATAGCTACTCTCTGAAATGGCTCTTCAATCACAGGCAAAGGCATCAAATGAGCTCTCACCTTGTCTTCTGCCTTGCCTACCTTTTGGCACTGCTCACAGTTCCTGCAGTACCCTGTTACATCTCTGGAAATTCCAGGCCAATAGAAATTTTGCATAATGCACCTTTTTTTGTTTTATGCCCATATGACCTGCAAAGGGAATATCATGGGCTATGGCTAGAAGTGCCAGACAGTAGGCTCTAGGCACTACCAACTGCAGTACTCTCTCACCTTCTAGCCCTCCCTCAGTGGTCCACTCTGTGTATAGTAACCCTTTGTCCCAGTATACAGATTCCCCCTTTTTTGAGAATCAGGTGCCTCCTAGCTACCTGCCTCAGGCCTTGCAATGTAGGGTCTGAGAGCTGAGCCTGTCTCATCTCCCTCTTTGTAACCCTTACCAGCTGCCCTTCCACAGGAAGTCTGGCATCCTGTGACAGTGGTGCCTCACTGTAAGCCTGGGTACTACTACTCACCTCTACCTTTGCAGTCACTCTGTCCAAGCGACCATCAATACCCACAAGCAGCTGTGGCTCACCTTCAGTTTCACTGCTACAGAGTAGCTCCCTCCCTGAAGTAAAACACCTCACTAGTCCTGGCTGCAAGCATGCAGTCTGTCTGGGTCTCCACCAGGCTACCAGACTTACCTGCTTGTCTCCAAGCCTGACTGCGTGTAACTGCACAAGCACAGGGTTCTGCACTATCAAAATCTTTCCCTATCAGGACATCTGCAGGTATATCCTCAAACACGCCTACTTGCTGGCTTTCTTTTCCCCCCTCCCAGCCAAGGTGAACCCTAACCAAAAATATTTGGAATGGGATCCCTCCTAAAGCCCTGACAGTAGACTGCCAAAGCAAGTAGTGCTCCTCTGTAACCATTGCAAGCTTCACAATGGTTATATCAGAGGCTGCATCTCTCTTGGTAGTGGCCTCTTTGCCATTCACTACAATAGGATATAGCATCTGTTGGTAGTTTGGTACCCTTTATGTCCCAAGAAAACCTACTATTGGCATTTTGTCTTTCCCACTTACTGGCTCCCTCACCTTTGGCTCCCCACCTTGCCTCAATGGACACCTGTATGCCACATGGCCCCACTGGTTGCATTCAAAACATTTAACCCTAGCTTCTGAACATGTACCTGGACTAGTGGCTTCCCCTGCTACTGGCAGATTCTGTTGTGGCAGTCTATGGTGCTCACCATGGGTTCCTTTAGACCCATGAGCAGTACTGGGGGCCCCCTCCCTGTGCAGGGCTGCCCTGCTGACCAGGTATAGGTCTACCTTCTTCCCCAACTCATCTGAAGTAGAACATTGTCTATCAGCTAACCAGATCCTCATGCCCTCAGGCAAAGTGCTAAGGGCTTGTTCCATCACCAAAAGGTCTGCCAGCCCTTCAAAATTGGTTACCTAAACATTCTGGGAAGAAATTACTATTTTTCTCCAAGCTATATTCACAGATACCTTTATTTTAACCAAATCTTTAGTCCTCTTAAATGTTAATGATACTATTGGAATGAATACAAAAGACCTATACCTACTTTGATGCATGCTAGCTGAGGCAAGGAAATGTATAACTAGAACGTGGAAGTCTTCACAAGAACCTACTCTGGAAGAATTCTTGAGATTGATGGAAAAGTGGTGACCTGACATCCACTCACCTAGCTTTGAAAATAAGTGCTCAGTTCAGCAACATATTCACACACACTTTCATCTGCCTTGCATCTATGCTCACAAAAAAATTTCCTGTGCATTTTAGGTGTTAGCTTAAAACATTCTAAAAGACATTTTTTTTACAGCAGTATAATCAAAACAGACAGAGTTAGGCACTTTAGCCAATGCATTTACAGCTTTACCATGGAGTAAGGGGGTCAGGAACCATACCCAGAGCCTTTGGTCAACACCATACTGTTTGCATACCCTCTCAAACATATGAATGAAACTATCAAAATCATCCCCCTCTTTAAATTGCGGAAGAAATGTACTGACCTGTTATGCTTCTGGGGTCCAGTTACTCCCTTCCCCATTACCTCTATGACTCTGGCAAAGAGTTAGCATTTCCCTCTCATGCCTCCTCTGATGCTCTTTATCTTCAGCCTCTATCTCCAAACACATGTCCTCCAACTCAAATCTCTTTAGCTCCAGCTGGATTTTTAAGTCCACTGCAGAAAGGTTGAGCTGTCCATTTTCAGAGGATACTGTATCTCCACTGCCTGTCTGATTCTCCTTTGTAGAAAGGTTAAGCTGTCCATTCTCTGAGGATATTGCATCCCACCACTAGCACTACAATGTGATGCCCGTGCCCTGGCCCACCAATCAAGGAGCTTCAATCCTCACCACTAACACCAGAGAGGCCATATCATATGAGAGGAAAGGATAACAGGTACACACAGTAAAGTGCAATT
Source organism: Protopterus annectens (assembly GCF_019279795.1). Taxonomy (NCBI): domain Eukaryota; kingdom Metazoa; phylum Chordata; order Ceratodontiformes; family Protopteridae; genus Protopterus; species Protopterus annectens. Next base: position 1,273,191,244 of record NC_056729.1, on the reverse strand, counting down.
TCCCTAAGAGCACACAGAGATCACAGTCAGTCCAGGGCTGGTCACTCCCTTGCTCTACAGGTCCCCAATAAGACTCCGCCCTGGCACAGCTATAGGGTTTGGATCTCAGCCTAGCTGGCAAGCTAACCTCCAGTACCCTCTCTGTCCAACCAGTGCTTCGTGTCCCTGCCCAAGTAGCTGACACACACACAAACTTAGTGATAAGTATTTTTACAACTTCACGGACACTCCTGGGAAAGGCTGACATAGATTCTCCAGCTGTGCCCCTATACCCAGTCTATATTGTAGTAATGTCTGCCACCACCAGCTAATAATTCTCAGCTACCAAAAGGCCCTTAAAAGGGTGTCCAATTATTACTGTGCAATATTACTATCCAATAGTAAGTGTGACTAAACAGTCTTATGGCTTATTTGGAAGGGCTTAGTCCAGGATCACTTATAAGCATGCAATGTACTTTAGAGCTTAAATTATCCCTACATAAACCAGCCACAGTTGAAAGTGTTTAAAATATTTAATAATAAATAATGAAAACACAAGACAATACTACTACACCACAGTGCTATTCAAGAGTTCAGAGATCACAGAGTAACTTAAAATAATTCAGTAGTACAGTTCCGACATAACAGAAAAACATTTAGTCTAAACTTTATAATTCCCTAGCTATTGCTGCAAGAAAACACATTTCTAAGATAACTTACTTAAGAGAGCATAGGCAGTGCTGAGTTAGATGTCCAAGATCAAAATGCTTACAGTCTCTCTCTGAGCAATAGTTTTTTTAAAAATCACTAACAAACATTTCTGCTGGGCCCTCCCAGATTACATCATTTTTTTGACACTTAGGTTTCACAGTATACACATTACATCACTTTGACACTTTCCTGGTTCCCAGGCCACACAGAAACTGCATTTATATTCATTTACACTTAAAGCAATAAAGGACATTCCACATGTAAATTCTGGTCATTAACTTTAGAGCGTCTTCTGCGTGGAGACATGCGTGCATGGGCGTACCTTCGTTGAAGGTTGTGCATCAGGGCTGGTAACTCGGCATGTAAAAATCAACTACCAATCATTAGCGGACCAGAGTTCCACTGTGGCAACCCCTAACCGGGAAAAGCTGAAAGACACAACAACAACAACAACAGCTTTATTAGAAAGAATGTGCTAGTCCAGACATAATGACTCCGAGCTCTGGAGATCAAAAGAACATACAAGACATGATTTTACTTTCAAAGAACAGATGTGAAATGATTTAATTTTCCTTACAGCAGATGACAATGTTGCTACAATCTTGAAGTTCAACATTTTACAGTATTTTTCTTTGATTTAAGAAACAAGCCTGTATTTTACATTTGTATTTACAAATGCCAGAATTATGTATCAAATTCTATTTGGATAGGCTGGCAGTCTTCACCCATCTCTACCCAATCTTCACAACAATAATAAATACATAGAGCCATGTGTAAAATTTAAATTTAAGTATGAAGCTAAATATGCCACAGATACTAGGTGATACACATTTGTAGTCAGTACTCAAACCAAAAATATAATTTATAACCAAATACATAATACAACAAAATTTAACAAAGATGCATTTAATAATGCCCTGACCCAGTATAAGTGGAACAATTTAAAATCCACACCATTAGATAGCAACATCTCACACTTTAATGTGACTTTTATAAATATTCTTAATAACTTAGTCCCTATATGAGTAAAGAGTCAAATGAAACCCTGCACCATAGCTACCTAAAAAAACTAAATATATCATGCTACAAACAGGCAAAGCCTTGAGAGACTGGCATAAAATAACACAAAATACAGTTCATGCATTTAGGCATCTCAGAAATGTTGCTAAGGACAGCATTAAAATGGATTAAAAATATATATAATATTATACTAGCCTCCAATATAAACACCAACAAAATTCAAGGCATTTTTGGTCATCATATCCTGGTTAAACTAAGACACCCACTACTTCTATTTCTATCACCACTGATGTAATACCACCTCAATTCAACTCCTACTTTATGTAGACAATACAATCTCTGATTAAATAGTAGTAATAATAATAATAATAATAATAATAATAATAATAATAATAATAATAATAACAACAACAATAATAATAATAATAATAATAAAAATAATAATACTTCACCCCTCTCTCCCCATCCTGTCCTAACTAGTCATATCTATTCACCTTCCTCCCTGTCTCCATCTCTACTAAAAGAAAACTTCTACTGAAACTAAAACCAACATGTTTAGCTATTGACCAACATCCAACAGAACATCCCTAGATAGCAGCTGATGCCGTGGCTTTCACTGAGAGATATTTCCCATCAATTTGGAAAAAATATATATAATACTACTCTTCAAGTATGGCAGATTAACAGACTTTTCCAACTATGCACCTATTGTCATCCTATCAACTCTCTCTAAAATACTACAAAAATGCATTGACTCACAATGTATGCAGTACAGTAACACTAACAACCTTCTCTCACAAACCCAGCATGGTTTTAGATCTCACCATATTATCTCCACTGCTCTCCTCATGTTCACCAATATCATAAATAAACATTAGAATGACAACCACCTAGTACCTTTACTATGCCTGAATTTATCAAATGCATTTAACACCATATCCATCAACATCTTCTTAATGAATGTGCTTCCCTCTGCACCACCAAGCCCTCTGTCATGGTTCCACAGCTATCAGACTAATAGGCAGAAAGCAGTTAAATGGAAACAAAAATCTATCCTCCTTCCTACCAGTCACTATTAAAAAACACACAAGGAACTTAGTTTACTCAATAGAACCACACATTATCTGACAGATGACAAGAAAAGCACTTAGCATCTACCTACTTCTTCCATCACGACTATATGCCTCACCTATTTTCACTAACTCAAATGCTATTCATAAAGCTAAACTCTCCAACTGTTACAATAAGGCAGCCAATTTTGCTGCCAACCTAACACATAGAACTCATCGATACTCCACTGGGCTTCCCACTCCCTTCCCCCAAAAAACATAGTCTTAGGCGATGTTAATATTGACTGGAACTCTATCCACTCACCAACACCCACCAGTCACATAAACCTATATAATTTCATGCAACTCATTCAATCACCCACACACATTGATAAGTCCACAAACAGGGAATCCATACTAGACTGGATCCTCACAAACCAGCCCAATACTGCCCATCAGTGTGGAACACTGCCTAACTATCTCAGTGACCAGAATCCCACCTTCATCCTTAGACACAAACTTAAATCAGTAAGCTCTCCCTCCCTACTACAAACCTGTGCCCACAAACTTTCCCAACAGACCACTTCTTGGAAGCCTTAGAATCCTACAACTGGTCTCCCTTCAAAACCCTCCCACTAGACAATGCAATAGAATACTTCAACTCCACATTTCTAAACATCCTCAACCATCTACCCTAATTAAAACAATTAGAATACATAGCAACCCTGACCCCTGGCTACAAACACCACAAGGGCCTTACTAAAAGAGAGGGATAAGGCTTAGAAAATCTGGCATCAACACAAAACACTCACAACTAGGCAAGCCTTCCTCGAGCTTAGACACAAAGAAACAAGTTAAGACAGACAAGCTAAAACACTTCACTTCCCTACAAAGAAAACACAGTAAAAACCCTCAAAAATTCTGTCCCGCAGTGAACAATATCTTCCAGCCCAGTAAAGCCACCACACCCTCACCTAATGTAAATGGTTCAAGCATACACATAGCCTCCAGTTTCAATGACTTCTTTACCTCCTCTATACTTAAACACATAAACAATACAAAGCCCAACAACCTCCCCCAACCCCCTGAATCTCAGATAAACACTACCACCTTCTCATTCAAGCCAGTACCAATATCTACCATCCAAAAACTCTTACCAAAACTTAAACCAACCACCCTCTCTGACGACAATCTTCCTGACAAATACCTCCACCTCACATCCAGGGCCATAGCCTACCATGTCACTCTATTAATAAATAGATCTATTACTGAACACGCCCTTCCAACCTTGTGGAAAACCTCTTTTATCATTCCACTTCACAAGGGCAGTCCCTCTACCAATCTCTTTAACTACTGACCCATCACAATCCTCTCACCCCTATCCAAAATTCTAGAAAGGTGATTTCACCATCAACTCCTTACCTACCTTCTCTCTAACAACCTTCTATCCAACTCACAACATGGCTTCTGCCCATCCACAACACCACCACAGCCCTAATTAACTTCACCAACACCATAAACACATACAAGAACCAAGGTAAACTTGTCTCTGCCATCTTCCAGACTTATCCAAAGCATTTGATACAGTTTCCCACAATAAACTCCTAACCTGCCTGTCAGATCTCAACCTTGACAGCACCACCCTGCTCTGGTTTAATAGCTATCTAAACAATCACCAACAATTTGTCAAATGGCTTAACTCTCTTCCCCCCTACTCCCAGTCAGTTGGCGTACTGCAAGGTTCCATCTTTGGCCCCCTCCTCTTCAACATCTTTACAAACCAACTCCACTCATCAACTACAAACATTGAAATTGTCCACTACACCAGTGACACATCTCTGATCTGCTCCTCATCCAACACTCAACTTCTCTAACATAAAACCCAACAATCTTTCAGTGAAATAGAAAATTGGCTAAACAAATCCCAGTTAATATTAAACCCCAAGAAAACACAACATATGTTGTTCCACCCAACAAAGGCCTATGATACTACTGTCTCTATATACTCAGCTAACAAGACCCTCATCACCCCAGTCCCAGAAGCTAAGTTCCTTGGATTTACAACTGACCAACAACTAAAATGCAACAAACATATATCCATCACTGTCTCCAAAGTCCACAAGAAGCTAGGTACCCTCTATCACTGTAAAAGGTACCTAACTTCCGAAACTAGAATCACCATAGCCAGAACCCATCTGCTAGCAACACTACTGTATGCTTGCCCAGTGTTAACAAAACTAAATAAAAATGACCTTAAAAAACTCTCCACGTTATAATAAAATCGCCATGTTTGCTACCAATGTCAGATCAGACCACTGCCAATCCCTACATATGCTACACTGGTTCTAATTCCCAAATGTATTATGATACCACCAACTCATCCTGGCACACCTATTCTTATATTATCCTGAAAAAAACCCTGCCCTGGCCAGCCTCCTAAACTTCTACAATTCAGATAGACAGTTATGATATACTATAAAGCTCTGATAGAAAATATCCATTGTAAAAGCAGCTCTGGGGACTCTGTCTTCCCTTATGAAGTTGAAAAAATATGGAACAACGTGCTCCTGACCTCAGACTATAAAAATGTACATTCATCTTCAAAAACCTACTAAAATCTTATCTATACACCAACCATTTATGTAACTGCAATGAACCTCCCTGAACTCCCACCCTGCCGAAGGAAGTTACCTCCTAATGCTATAGACAAACATTTAATACTGTGTTACATGTTTTCTCTTTGTACATACTGTAAATATTGTCTATATGCCTATACTGTACTAATGCTAAATGTAAAAACACTCCACCTACACTTGTCTATAAAGTGTATGATCACATGTCTATACTTCATCTTTGTATTAATAACCTGTTAAACTTTCTACATGGGTTTCCTAAACTTTGTCATCATGATTGGTATTATAAGTTATAACTCTGCAACTGTTTGGAGTTTTCCTCCCCAGGACTCCACTGAAAATGGACACCAGCTGTCCAGCCGGACTACCCTGGTAAACAAATGTTAAATAAATAAATATATAATAAATAAATCACTGCAAAGCCCTGAAACAATTAAACTGACATGAGCTAACCAGCAATTTAACATTCTCACAACTAACTATTGCACATAGCCTTTTACAGTTACCAGAAAAAATTTTCTAGGACTAAAAGATACCCCACATTACTACTGACCAGGTAGAGACTTTCACACAGCCAATAAGCTCTTCGTAGTTATGACAAAGTCTAATAACTCAGCAAATGAATCACTGTACTCCCATTGCATATCTAAACTCTAGAACACCATCCCAACATACATAAAACAGACCATAAAACTTTCTACCTTCAAGCCTTAGTAAAGCAACACTTAAACCAAATGTGGTCATTTACATCTGGGCTGTCCAACTGGCGGCCTGTGGACCACATCCAGCCTGCCAGGGGATACTGTCCGGCCCACGAACAGTTTGCAACCTAAAAGAAATTTGTCAATGCATTCTGGAAATGCAAATAAAAATAATATTAATTGTAAAAAATGTAAAATTTGTCCTTTTATAGATTTAAATCTATAAAAGGACAAATGTTGCATTTTTACAATTAATATTACTTTTGTTTGCATTTCCAGAATGCAATGTCAAATTTTGGCTATTTTAGGTAGGATTCACTGATTCGTGCATTGCGAGATTATGTCACATGGTCATCACACGGTCATCACATGTCATATCAGTCAAAAACGAAAGTGAGCAGAGAAAGTCAGTGTCTTGAAGTTTCAGTATGAAACTATTGTAGTGTGCTCCAGTGATTGGATAATCATAAGTGGTAAGAGTATGGTCAATGCAGAAAACCATACATTCCGAAGTCGGTGGGAGGAGACATACTTGTTTGCAGAAAACAGTGGTAAGCCTCAATGCATTGTCTGCTTGCAAGTGATAACTGTCACAAAAGAATATAACTTGAAGAGACATTATGAAACTCACCATAAGGAAAAGTATGACCAGTACATGGATTAAGCCCGTTTGATTGTTTTTAATGACTTGAAAAGCAAGATGTATAAGCAGAAAGACATTATGCTTAAACCTTTGACCAGCCAAACCCAAAGTGTCATTGGGTCTTATGTTGTCAGTCTTGAACTGGCCAAAAGTAAGAAACCGTTTACAGATGGTGAGATTGTAAAGCACTGCGCAATGGAAATGGCAACAGCATTTGGCGATGAGAAGATGAAAAAGAATTTTGAAACCATTTCTCTTTCGCATCAGACAGTCAGCAGGAGAGTAGCTGATTTGGATGAGTATGTTGAAAAAAATTGAAAAACATAATCGCTCAATGCAAATACTTTTCGCTGGCATTGGATGAAAGTACCGACATTGGTGATATCAGTATGCTTGTTATTTTTATTAGAACAATAGATGATAATTTCACCTTGAATGAAGAACTACTGAACACAGTGCCGTTGAATTTTGGTATGAAAGCTGTTGACATTTATAATGCACTTATGACAGCTGTGCAAAAGTACGGTGGATTTGAAAAATGCTCAAGCATTACAAATGATGGGGCAAAAGCAATGATGGGCTATAAAGGTGGCTTGGTAGGAATTCTGTGGCAAAATTAAATTTACTGCGTACACCTGCACTGTATTATACACCAGGAGGCTCTTTGCAGCCATTATGTCAAACTTCACAACATTATGAACACGGTCATAGCCGTCATAAATATCATCCATGGTGGCAATAAAGTGCATCACCATAGGTCACAAGGTGGCTTTCTAGTGCATTGTCATAATTAAATTTACAAGACCTTGAAACTCAGATATCACCAGGTTCTTAACTGGCATGTCAAACTTCACAACTGTGAACCGTCATAGCCGTCATTTTAGAGTCTTCCACTCTGGAATAATATCATTTTCTGATTTTGTCATTTTCGAATTTGATCAATGACTTCATTACTTCTTCACTCAGATGTGACTGAATTGAGCAATTTCTTGAACGCTTTTTAACTAAAAATGCAAATGATTTGAAAATGAAACTAACATTAAAGACTGAAAACTTCATATTGAAACAAGAAGTGAAAGACTTTCTTGGCTCACAAGAGAACAATAACAAAAAGCACTTCAACTGATGCCTTGACTCTGTGGATGAATCAGAGTCATGGCTTTCTTGTGTTTCAACTTGTTCTTGTATTCACAGATGAACTTTTACAGGACAGAGCATATTGCATGCAGAACACTTGACTTTGGTGGACTTGTTTGTGAAGATATTAAGTTAATCAGTTCATGAGCCCATCAGGTTCTTGTAAGCATATATTCTGACTTCAGTGACATTTCAGGTTCCAGTCAACAGGCAACCAGTCACAAGCAGTCAAAAAGTAAGTTTCAACTAGTCATTTTTCAACTGACCATGACTTCACCTGGAGACTGTTTTCCTCTAAAGGAACAACTGTGTTTTGTGAAGAGCCATTTTCCCTAGTTACATGACCATTGAAAGCTAAATGACTCAGTCTTAGCAACAATTTCAGTGTTTCTTTGCATCTTTGTAACACATTTTCTATGACCTGCTACTGCTAAGGTGTGCAATTGTGCAACAATTTAAAATTTTACCTATAAAGTTAACATTACCACTGTATTACTTACACTTATTCCCAGATTTTGCAAATTTATTTTGGCTTAATGGTTTGGATGTTTGCCTTTGGCTAGTTTTTAATTGGGTTACAAGGGTTGATGTTAATGGCTAAGATGTTTGAATTACAAACAAAAGAAAGTGGTTTTAACTCTTTAGATAATACTATGTTATGATGGCATGAGACAGTTCCTACAAGGATGAACTTTGAACTATCAGATGGTAAATGTATGTTCTACATATGTATCAGGTAAATTGTTATCTGCTGCAGGAAAATGCTAAACATAATGACAAATTCTGATAATAATAAAATTCAATATGTATAATAATGTATTGAATATTCTCTTGTTCTGTAGTACTCTATTGAGTACAGGGCTAATAAATATGAAACATCCATACAACTATAATTTAAACAGTTAAACTAACACACCAACAGTTGACATGGACACACATATGACAACATATGTTCATGAATGCCTTAAAATGCCTCACAGTTGGACAGCCCTGATTTACATGCTTCTCATCTGGGTGACGCCATTGTTCTTCGCAATCAGGCACTGTAGGAATTCTGTGGCAAAATTAAATTTACTGCGTACACCTGCACTGTATTATACACCAGGAGGCTCTTTGCAGCCATTATGTCAAACTTCACAACATTATGAACACGGTCATAGCCGTCATAAATATCATCCATGGTGGCAATAAAGTGCATCACCATAGGAGGTTTGTGGCATTTCTCGAAGAGTTTGAAACACAGTACAGGAACTTACCTCTTCACTCAGATGTACGCTGGTTGAGCACTGGCAAGTGCTTGACCCAGTTTTTCTCTTTGAGAAAAGAAATGTTGTGATTTCTTAATGAAGAAAACATTCCAAAGACTGATGACTTCATATTGAAACTTCATAGTGAAGACTTTCTCTTCTCACTGGCTTTTTTGACTGATATAACAAATTATTTGAACGCACTGAATTTAAAACTGCAAGGGAAAAATCAGAATGTATCGACTCTTGTGGCTCACATTGAGTCATTCCACAAGAAAAGAGAACTTTTTGCAGGCTCGTTGCATAACAACGATGTTACACACTTCAAGTCATGCCTTGAACTTGTGTCGGATATTCAGTTTGCGGGCTTTCATGCACACATTGAGGTTCTTGTAAGCATATCAGCTGACTTTGGTGACAGATTTCAGGACTTTGAGAAGCTTCGACCCAACCTGGAGTTGTTCAATAACCCAATGTAAGCTTCAGTCAGTCAGCAGCCATCAGTGTTCCAATTAGAACTATGCAAGCTTCAGGCAAATCCATTCTTCCAGTCACAGAGAGTGAAGCACGAAGACTTTTGGAAGATAGTTACAACTGACCATTTTCCCAGCTAACATGACTTTACCTTGAAACTGTGTTCAGTGTTTAGCAGCACTTATATTTGTGAAAGTACATTTTCCCCTGATGAAACACATACAATCTAAGGTGTGCAACAGTCTTAGCAACAATTTGGGTGCATGCCTGCATCTAGCTACAACAAGTATTGCTGTTGACTTTACTGCCATTACACGAGATAAAGTCTCTCATCAAAATTTCCATTAGATTAGTAACACTACCACTGACTTGGCTAGTTTTTAAAATTATGTTTTGGGTTGGGAGGGTGGCTTAATGGCTAAGATGTTTGCCTTACAAACACAAGATGCAGGGTTTGAGACTCACAAGGGATAATTGGCTAGGCTTAAAATGGCTCGCAAGGGCAGTTAGCTTAGTACTGAACTATGAACTATGTGATGGTTCCCTACAAGGGCCTACATTTTGATTATCAGCAGTAAATTGTATTGCAAATGTATGTTCTGCTATCTGCAGTATCTGCATTCTGCACTCTGCAGGAAATTCATAACATAATGACAAATAATAGTATTAATAAATCATTGCATTGTATTGACTCTATTGAGTATTCTTCTGTAGTACAGTAATGGTGAAACATCCAGGCTACTAAATAATTTACCTTTATAGCAACTAATTACAAAACAGTTGCATGGGACTACCACATATGACAGTATGTACACTGGTTTGAGCTCATGTAACATATGTTGCCCCAAAATGCCTCACAGTTGGACAGCCCTGATTTACATGCTTCTCATCTGGGTGACGCCATTGTTCTTCGCAATCTCATATCCACTATCCTTTTATAACCTCTTTCCATTTCTACACAATAAACATTTGTGCCACTCTTACTCAATTTCCTTCCAACCTTAGTCCATACTTTATATTTCAATTTCTTTCTGAACTTCCCAGTTTATCCATCTCCTTTAAATACTATCCATCACCATCTCATAGCCACGTTCTATGTCACTAAGTACCCTAGTATTCTTCCCCCAATATCCTTGACTCTTAAGCTATAAAATGCCTGTCTCCCTCTTCTATCTTTAATTTCTATCCACCCTACTGACAAACGTTTCACATTCCTTACCTGGATTTTATTTATTCCTAACATCTGTACTGTAACTCTCCTTACCCATGTCTGCTTGTCATGTATACTGTACAAGAACTGTTTGCATATTAAATGTTTTATACTTGGAATTTGATATCAGAGCCATAACAGGCTCATCTAGTACCTGCTGTCAGACCTGATATAGCACCCCACCCCCTCAGCTTTTCAAGTTAAGAGTAAAAGAAAAGTCTGTCCCAATCATCTCAGATCCACATCGCCTGAGCTCATCTAGTGAAGATCAAAAAAAAAAAAAAAAGAAGTTGACTTTTACTATAGAAATTTGATTGGTATATTTGTAACAATTAGCATTCTACAGACAGATACACGCCCCCTCAACTATTCAAGTGAAGGGCAAACAGAAGAAAAAATGACTTCTATTTCTAAACTGTAGCAATCCAATTTATGGCTTAACGGGCAAAGTGTTGAAGTGCCTTTCGGTGCCAGCATTCAGTACTGCTGATAAAGGTAAAAAAGAACTCATGAACTGCACTTCTCAATCATGGCTTCTAACACTTTGTGCCCTGGCTAACTTCCCCCTTCACCCACCCTTGCTATGCTTCTGTTTAATATCCCATATAATGTCATCACTGAATAAATACTTGTCTTATCTTTGAATAGGTTCACTATACCCATTTCTATCTAAATGTCTTAAGATCTGTCTATATAAAGTGTCTTTCTAAAAAAAAGTGTTTTGTCATGAGTTTCTTTAATGTATCTGCTGGAGCTTTTCCCCTCAGGGTTCCTCTGAAAATGAGCTTTGCCCTGTTGGACCTTCCTGGTCAACAAAGACAAATAAATAAATAAATAAATGAATAAATAAATAAATAATACAATAAATACAGTAGCAGCTTAGAAAGTCAATGCCTTACAGCAATAACTTATTGAAAGTATGTGGGGGGATCTCCTGGTAGATGGATCCTTCCATATCAGACATTCAGGGAATAGGTTTAACAAAATGTGCATCCGATCCTGTTTCATGGGGCAGCGTCTTGCTCTTACTGGACATTTCTCCACTTATTGCAAAGTGTCAGATGGCATCTTCAGAAGAACATATCTGTGATGTTTCAGTGTGCTACAAAATAGAGTTATGACAGTCTGGTTGGTCTCCTGATTTTTCAGTTGACCCTTCATAGTGTGCTCTTCTGAAAAGTCAAGAACACATTATCTGTTCAATGTTGATAGCTGAAAGAACTTTGGGGATACTGAATTTCTAGACAGTACTACAGAAATGTGGACTTATTGTGGGCCGGATTCACGATGGCTTGCATGGAGTCTAAGAGTAGAGTAAGACTCCATGCAGCCATCATGTCCGACGGGCAATCCAGGAACAGCCTGCAGGGGCGTGCAAGAGAGCTCCTAAAACGTCTCTTACATGGACAGGGCTGGCATATGCAAATTACCTCAACGGCAGGTGAAAGGCATGCAAATGAGGTAGATTTGCGATTCAGGAAACCCAAACCTGTCCGAGTAAGAGCAGTGTTATTTGCAGAAATATACTCAATTGACAACTGAGTACCATTCAGCAAATAGCAAAACGGAGCCATGACAGCTCCAAATAAAGGTTGCATCCAGTGCAGGAAGCATGCCAATGGCCAAATATACGGCCATTGGAAATGTTTCCTGATGCAATATGAAAATAAATATAATTTTTTTTTCTCCGATTTCTGATGTTTAAGCATAGCGCAGCGCCGCGCAAACGGACTGCACTCTAAAACCCAGAAAACTAAAAATTAAAACCCACAAATGTGGATCTTATTTAAATTGTTAATATACAATGCAAGGGAATGGCAGGCTAAAGACAACATGGCCACCGAGTAGAGGTTGCTAAGGGGGGAAGCTCAGTCTATGAGATGTAACCAAGCATTAGTAGGCAATCCTATGTAAATGAGGGTTAGGATAGTGAATCACAAGTTTACATAGCAAATGAGCACAGTCAGTGGAGTGTAGGAGTAGGATAAGGGGAGTAACAGAGTAGAAGATAGGTGACATCATGAGGGGGATATGTATGAAAGAAGTGAAGCTTATTGGAGCAGAGTGGCATGTGTCTGCTGTCATTTACACATCATGGAAAGAGGTGTGTCAACAGGTAGGCGAGGGAAAGGCAAGAAATGGAAGGTGTATGCCATGAGTAACACCAAAGTTTCTTGCTGAGCATGCATACGCGCGTGTGCGCACCTGTAAACCCGAGTAAGACAGAGTGCGTGCTTGTAAGCATGAATGCACGCGTTTAAGCCGGAGTAAGCATGTATAAGACTGTTTAAAGAGTTGTAAGCACGTTTGTGCTGGTGTGCATGCATTTTAACCCGAATAAGCAAGTTTTAGTCCATGTAAGCATGTGTGCGCGTGTGTTAGCTGTCGTGCGCGTGTTTGCGCTTGTGTGTGCGGCGCTCCCCCCTGAGGAAACAGAAAGGAAAAAGGAAGCACAACAAATAGTAGGAAGCTACCAAGGAGTACTAGCAGAGCTAGCAGGTGGAAACAATCAGAATTAGACCATTACACAGGCAGTACACTAGACCAGCCCATCCTAGCACTTAAAACTCTACAAACAACAGTCCATTATGATTCTCACAACAGACACTGCAGTAAGCTAATAGAAGTGAAAACTGAAAAAGCTTTACTGAGACAAAGAAATGTTAGGGGCTGCCATTGCTGTTATAAGGTGACATATGCAACATGCTGAGAGTGGTGACAATGGAAATGCTGCTGGACAACCCACAGTGAGGAGATGGAGAAGATTGTACAGGCCCAGGGTAACCTACCGGGGGCTGCATGAGCTGGAGATAGTGGAGTGCTACAGAGTAGACAGAGACCTCCTACAGCAAATTGTTGAGCTGTGCAGGTCATGCCTTGCACACAGAACCAACAGAGGGGAACCCATCCTAGTGGAAACCAAGGTATGTGTTGGTCTAAAAATATTAGCAACAGGTACCTTCCAGAGACCAACTGGTGATATGATGGGGATATCACAGGCATCAGCATCCAGGGTACTGTAGCAGTTCCTGGATGCCATGTCAGCAGATGTCGGTGATCATGTATATTTCCCCAATTCCCATGAGGTATTGGCCAGCAATATGTGTCTCTTCCAGCAAATAGCAGAATACCCTGAGGTCATGGGTGCAATAGACTGCATGCACATATGCATCAAAGCACTGGCCGGCGAGTGGGGTAGGGTCTACTTTAACCGCAAGGGCTTTCCCTCCATCAACTGCCAGGTCATGTGTGATGCCCAGGGTATAATACTGAATGTGTGTGCAGGCTGCCCTGGAAGCTACCATGGTTCCCATATCTGGCATCTGATGCAGCTGTACCAGACATTTGCCAATGGGGACATCCCACATGGTCACCTAGTGGGGGATGCTGGCTATGCACTGGAGCCGTGGCTGATCACACCCATCAGAAATGCACACACACCTGAACAGGAATGCCATAAGGAGGCACACGCACAAACACGTAATGTAATAGAGCATGTGTTTGGGCTGCTCAAGTCACAGTTCCAGTGCCTGGACACATCTGGTGGAGCCTTGCAGTACTCACCAACTACATGTACCCAAATTGTCATGGCACGTGCTATGTTACATTATATGATCATGCGAAAACAGCTGCAGCAGGACCAGCATAGGCCTGGGCCAAACAGCCCCCCACCATTGCCAAGGCCATCACAAGCAGAGCATGACTTGGAGGAGGAACAACCTGAGCCTGCCCCAGTAGGCAGAAGGAGGCATGCCAAGTATGCTTTGGCCTTGGCAAAGAGGCAATGCATAGCACATACACTAGCTCAGTAGGAAATTTGGAAGTGATTCATCTCTCTGACTCGCACATATAGTAAAAGGGATGCCTAAGTTGACACTACCTGCTTTCAAACATGTACAGGGAGTGTAGTATGTGCATCCGACATTGGCAGCCCTGCAGCACTGCCTAAGGCATAATTGCCATGTGTTAAGCAATATAAAGCAGTGCTAAACAGCATTTACCACCAAGTAGTACATGCAAACAAAATCGCACACACCAACTAGCACAACTGTGGTCAATGTTGAGTAATATTGGGCAACTTCCAGCAATGTTGGTGAATATTGAGCAATGTCGGACAATCCTGGTCTAAGTAGGGCATAGCTGAACAAAAGCCAACATGCTCATATTTGTTTAACTGTCCCTTAAACAGTCTGGTCTGCTCAGTATGAAAATATAAAGCAGTGAACGGCCTAGAACCCAGGATATTGTGCACTATAGTTAAAGCATTGAACCACTAAACCATGACAGCATTGCAGTGATCAGCCTGTATGAAGGAATGTTGATAAGTCTATGCAAAGTATCTCATAGAAACCCTGCAGGCACAGCATAATCCCTGTCGAGTTATGACACAAAGGTGAGTCCTGCAGTAAGAAAAGAACCTGACTTCCAACACACACAGTATAAATGTTAATATTGGTCAAGATCACACACATCAACAAATGTAGTGGACCTCAGATAGCAACATACTGAAAGGTCACACTGGGCATGCTTACACACTTGAATAAATGAGAAAATTGTCAGGCAACAAAACACGGAAAGCCTGAACTGGGCATGCTCACACACTTAAGCCATGTCTGACTACAGCAGTGGGCCACGCATATCTAGCAGTTGCATGTGTTAACCCAGGAACCTGTCACTATCCAGCAATCCGCCCTGTGCACACAGTTATATGACAACAGACACATCTATAATATAGTGGAAACCTGTCATAATCAAATATGTTCTGCAGATACTGAAGTTGTTTATAGAAACTGGTAAAGCAAAGACGATAATGACCTGCAAACAGTATCAGCAATAAACATTGTGCATCCTGAAAATTAGCATAGGTTCAGAGGTCGATACTAGGCTATCTGCCCTAGGGCATGTACAAACCTAGCCAGAGTGTGTTTGGAATTCACAACCCTGTCAGATTACTACACTGTGTGTGTAAATAGTAGGTCACACAAGATAGCCCATGTACGTTTAGACTAGTGTGCCTCTGTCTAGCAGGAACACAGAAGATATCCCGGGGTAAACATACGATCACCCATACAGTCGTCAAGATGTCTCCTGTAGGTGGTCAGTTGGTGGTTCTGCCTATGTGAAACTGGGATTACAATCTGAAGTGAGTGGAGCCTCTGGGATAAGAATCTGTCCCTCCAGCATGTCCTATTAACATTTGTGCTGAGGTATACGTCCCTCGAGTGTGTAGCTCCAAGGGAGCCAGATATCCTGAGGTGGAGCATGTCCAGTAATTCTGGTTTGGGTATATCTGTAAACAACAGGCACACATCATATCCGAGTAGGAGGTAAGCGACTGAGTAGAGCTGGAGTTACTACATCCGAACTGTGCAGGGCATCTGTGTGAGTCCCTAGATCTGCTTGGTGAGGAACATCTGTGGCCAGTACATTTTCTGGAGGTGTCAAGTAAGGTACACCCCAAATGTGGCATTGCAACCAAGCATGGTTGTGATGAGTATAGGGGCACAATGACCTCACTCGATCTAGATGTGAAACCATATGGGATAAGGTGGCCCACATAGAAGGTGTGTCCAACCACTTTGGCAACGTGAATGTCAAAGGCGACAGTACGAACAAGTCATGTCCCCAAACACCTAACAACTCCTACCATATGTAATGGAGTACTACCTATGTGGTAATGTGTGGGAATGTTGTTATTCCCAAAGGGGATGACTATGCAACTAATCACATTTAGCTGTAGGCCATGGCTCAGGCACCAGTCATCCATCTCTGTGAGACCCTGTTTGAGTATGCATGTGGCAGCTGGAGAGATGATCATGGCACCCAGTTTGCAGTCAAGTGCAAACATGTTCAGCCATATTCCCCCTGTGGTAGCCTGTAAGTCAGACAAATATATACTGAACAAGAGAGGTCCCAGGACCAAGCCGTGTGGGATGCCATGTGTAACTGGTGTATAGTCAGACATGGCACCTGCAATTCTGACCATGTGGGTGCTATCCCTGATCCAGGTAGCAATCAATTGTGTGAGATATGTGTCCATATCGACGCTGGTGAGCCTATGCATAATGGTCCAGTGGGTTATTGTGTTGAAGGGTTTTGCAAGGTTCAGGTAGGCTCTGTGGACAACTGTCCCTATGTCGATGGACCTGTTAACTGTTTAAAGAATACAAACAGGTTGAAGAAGCAAGATCTACCCACAACAACACTGAAATGTGTAGGACACAGTGTCTGTAGGTTCCCGATGTCTATGTGTATGAGTCCCATGACAATATGCTCCATAGCTTTGCAGAACTGGCTAGTTAGGTTTATAGGGCAATATTGTCTGTGCTCCGTTGTGGCACCAACTCTGTGGAGTGGGACCACTGTCGCTGTATGCCATTCCTTGGGTACATATCCTGTAGTAACTCTGATATTGAACAGTGATGTAATGTGAGGGTTACGTCTGTCATGAAGCTTGTGTAAGATGCAGGCCAGGACACCGTATGGTCCCATTGATACTGTGATGTACGCTTTGCACTCACCTGTTACTGTGTGATGTCAGGGAGGTTATACTCTGTTGGGATGGATAGTTGCTCCTTAGGGGGGATGGGGGGAGACATCTGCACTGAACCTGTTTGCCAGGATGTTGGAAATGCCAGTGGGTTCAGGGTACATTTAGTCAGTATGCAGTAACTCAGAGCATATCAGTGTGTGTCCACCCAGGTTCCTGACATAACTGAAGAAGGCCGTGTGATAGTCCTACGTGTCTGCTGCAATTGTCCGGTAGAAGCGGCCCTTAGAAAAGTTCATGAGTGATCATAGCTGTCTGCTAGTACAGATCACAGATGCCTTCCCAGTCTGGGATTGTGCTCTATGATGTAGTAGCATCCTCTTGATGATGTACAGCTTATTAATGTCTGGGGTCTACCAGACAGGTCCCCTGCCATTGGAGTAGTGAGTCCTGTTGTTATTTGGGATAGCACAATCCATGCAGTCCACTAGGTGTCCATAGAATGTGTATGTAAAGGATTCAGCAGTGTGAGCCATTTTTGCCACTGTCTCAGGGTGTCTGAAGGATACCACCTTGCTTTGTTGAAGTGAGACGTTGGCTCATGAGAAGTTCACCAAGATTTCTCAGGATGGGTGTGTGGAGGGTATATGTATGTCCAGTGAGATACATGTATGTTCTGACCTTACCAATGAGGGGTATATCGCTGGTGTAGAACTTAGAGTCCCCATGTTGGTGATGATCAGGTCCAATAAGTATTCCCCCTTGTGGCTGTGCTGACTGGTTGTGCCATAGCATATGAGGCTACAAACTGTAGCGACTGTTGGGTGAGGGTGTTGGGGCTTCAGCAGTATCCCCAGCCAATATTTGTGTATATGAAGTCACCCAATATAATTGTGTTTGTGGAGACCTTCATATTCTCCATAGTTCCCATGAAAGCCGAGTGTGGTTCCTGAGTTTGGGAGGGTGGTCTGTAGCAGGCAACAAACTGAAAGGCAGTTTTGCACAATGGTAGTTGTATATGTATGGTCTGTGATGCTTTGTGCAGTGCTACTAACCCGGAGGTGTGTGTATCTGTGATGTATATGGATACTCCCCCTAGTTGTGTTGTCTGTTCCAAGTCTTGTTGTCAGAAAGCATGGTATGAAACGTAAGCTGGTAGTGCTGGTGTGCATAAGTGAGCCTGAACCAGGTGTCTGTTAGTGCACAGATATCGCTATCCTCCATACTAAGGAGAGTCCAGAGTGGCCACAATATGAGGGTAACACATCTGGTGTTGAGCAGCATTACCCTTAGTTTCATTTAACCTGTAATGTCTATGGAGGTGGGTTTGTATTTTGAGCCCTGCTTAAAAAAGGCACCATGGTGGTAGCAAGAGCCTTAGCCAGCATTCGAAAGTCCAATGGTGACAGGTGCAAGCTGTCCATAGTGAAGCTGCGTGGCATGTTGAGCATGCCACCATAGACTAAGAGACACTGTATCCCCTATGAATGAAACAAATTTGTTAGGCAAGTGTTAAACGTGATATGTTTGTCTGTATACTGTGACATCATAATTGGTGGGTGTAAGATGCTAGACAAGGTCAGGGTCATACTGGCCTGGGCTACACAATCAGAGTATTCCTCCATGTATCATGTCATGTGGTCCAGGGAGTAATGTCTGAGGTTTTAAGCACCAGCATGGACAATGATGGTGCCAGTCCTGCACTTGCTTTGGAGTGACCTGACTGCCTGTGTTATGTGGCAGATCCTGGCACCCGACAGACAGCCCAAAGTGACTATCCCCTTGTTAGGGCTGGTGAGTGGTATGTCAGTGTGTCTGACAATAAGTGTCACCTATTACAAGTATATTAGGTGTGTTGTTTAACCCAAAGGGCAGTGACTGTGTGCCACGCTGACATTGTGAACTATGTGATATGTGGGTATTGTAGTGGGGTAGCAGTTGTGTGTATGTCTGCTGTGGAGGTCTCTGCTGCTTAGGCAGAGTACATTTATAGCATCCAATTATGTCTATGTGTGATAATGTGGTTTGAGTGCTGTCACTAGAGGATATGTGAGATTGATATGTGGTGTGTGTGGTTACCTTCACCACCTGTGCCACTCATGGGTCAAGAGAGTTCAGCACCCTGTATGTCTATATAGGTGCATCTCACACATATATCTGAGTTTGTTGGGAGGAGGAGAGGGTTGTCTGTGTACATGAGGCAAATGTGACATTGTGTCAGTATCACAATATTCACCAGCTGGACTGGAGAGTACACACGAAACTGACCCCTGGACATGCCAGGATATTATGATGACATAGACTGTAGCCTGATCACAAAGGATCAGTAGGGTGTTAAGTGTGTAAAAGAGTATAACAGGGATTAGTGCTCATGTTCGTTGGTGTTTTGTAAAGAGTTGCTGAGAAGGAGTCCAGACTGAATCATGACACCTCCTTCAGCTATGTCATAAATAGCAATGTACACCCATATATGTCTTGAGTCAGGGCCAACTGTACCTGACTGACAATGCCGACATCATGACAGACAGGCCCATATGTACATACCCACCTCCCACTGACAATAGTCCATATCATCATACCAGGAGATATCACATGTAGAATGGGTGAGCAGCTACCCCCACTGCCAAAAGCATGGCTGCAAGTGGAATACATTGATTGCCAATATGTGTCATGCACAAACTACAGAACAAACAGATCCTGCACCTGAACAGTCAGCTGAGACTTACCCCCTACACAGGATGTGGAACCGTTGAATGTGTTACAGCAACATATGGCACTCCCCACAAGTGTTGGTGCACAACACACCATGGGAAGTCAAGTCCAGTATGCCTATGAAGTCTGATCTGCAAGGTCATGGAGTCCATCATGGTTGCAGTCATAAACAGAGCTATTGGAAGCTGACATGCACACAACCCTACCAACTATGGTATGTTCATGTGCGGATCATGGTTCCCAAACATGCTAGACTGTTTGCAAGGCAGCCACCCAGGACATACATCAGTGAACACATCTACACATGTCTCACATAGACTTTGAATAGCTCTTTAACAACATCCCAGACACATGTAGTATCTACAAAACCAGCAAGCTGTGCATAAATATGTGTTGACATATGACAGAATGTCAATGTGTCCACAGGTAGATCACCCAAGGTAAGGATTATGAGGTCTTGTTCAAGCTGTTGACACCTGCTGACCCACATGGACCATTCCTGGAATGGCATAAAACAAAGTGTACACACATCACCATGTCCAGGCTGATGATGTCACCATCCTATAAATACAGCAGGAGAAGGGAATTCAGCCAATAAGGAAAATAGCGTGCCATGTTACTGCATCTGTCTCTAGTACCGTAACATAGTTAGGTAGGGGTTTGATTCCTGCAAACAGTGAGTATGTGCATGTGTGTAGTTTCTTTTGAGAGGTGCTCCCTTTTTGGAGACTGGGAAAACTCACTAAAAGAGGTACCTCTTTGGAAAGTCTGATGATGTCACCATCCTACAAATACAGCAGGAGAAGGGAAACCAGCCAGTAAAGCAACTAGCACACTGCATTGATGCATCTCTCTCTCTCTCTCTCTCTCTAGTATTATAACATAGTTAGGGGTTTGGATCCTGTGAATGTGTGCAGTTTCCTTTGAGAGGTGTTCCCTTTTTGGAGACTGGGAAAACACACTAAAAGAGATACATTCCTCTTTGGAAAGTGTGATGATGTCACCATCCTACAAATACAGCAGGAGAAGCAACCCCAACCAGTAAAGCAAATAGTGCACCGTGTTAATGTGTCTCTTTCTAATATCATAACATAGTTAGATAGGGGTTTGAATCCTGCAAATGCTGACTGTGTGTGTGTGGGGGTGTGTGTGTATATGTGTGTAATTGTCTTTAAAAGGAGTGCCCTTTTTGGAGACTGGGAAAACACACTAAAAGAGGTACATTCCTCTTTGGAAAGACTGATAATGTCACCATCCTACAAATACAGCCGGAGAAGGGAAACCACCCAATAAAGCAAATAGTGTGCCGTGTTAATGCATTTCTCTCTATTATATCATAATATAGTCAAGTAGGGGTTTGAAACCTGCAAATGCTTGACTGTGTGTTGGTCAATGCAGTGTGGGTTTTGCTTTTACTATGGTTTGACATATTATGATTACAACAGTAAGTGCATTGCACACATCAGGTATCTGCATGGCAAATATATATGTGTACATGTCCCCTCAATCAGTACATAGGTGTGAAGCCTGCATACTACATGAATATAGTTGTTTCCATTGACAGGTTGTGCCGCTGCTTCTCAGATCATAGGTCACATATGTATGTATGTGACAAGGCCATCCACTGTCGTGTTCTGTGGCCAAGGTCATCTGTGGCACACACACCCATGACAGTTACTTAAGAGAAGTGTGAGTTAAGGTATATGCCTGGGGTATATGTCAGACATGTTCATACACAACAACAACTGCCAATAATGGACAGTCTTTATAGGTGTACAACTGCCTGGTGGCTATGCATTCAGGCCTCTAATGTCTTATGTGATACACCTTGGGACTCCACAATACCTATGGATATGTGGATACCAAGGGACACATGACATAACATGAGGCTGTATGTACACATTGGTACCCGACATACATGTTGAGAGCTACCACCTGTGTGGTACTGACGGGATAGTATGTATAGTACATGAGAATGACTATGCCATAGTCGGCTTACTGCTATACAGCATGTAACAGACAACAGATATCTGTCTGTATGATACCCTCATGTAGGATATGCATCCCATCCAGGGAATGCATTGTAGGCCAATGCCTGCATTTCCAGATTTGGATGGACACATCCCTAGTGTGTTTGCATGTACCTAAGGGGGTTATATGCCAAACAGGTGTGGTCACAGGAATGGGTGGTGGTCATTACCACTAGTTAGTGTTATAGTGTAGCACCGGAAGGATCCAACTGTTACTGAGTTCCCTACGACTGTGTGTCATTTGTCAGGACATCATCCAATGATTGCTTATAGTCATGCTGTTGAGGTTGTGTATACTACCAGACCACAAATCATTGACAGATATTAACGGTATTACCCACAGCATAGTGTCAACCCATGTCATACACATGTCTACCCATGTTAGTACATAACTGTAGTAGAATGCATACTGGCCACTGAAAGATACTATGAGATGTTTACAATGTGTACGATAGGGTATGCCACACGTCCCATGTGTCCACTATGCACGTACATGCAGAAAGTGCGCACCCACCATGTTCACAGATGTACACTTGCTAATCTGTACTAAACACATCACACACGTACTGTCCACTCACTAACACATGCTGGCAACACATTACACTTCAACCAAGTGGCACATGGGTGGACAATACATACGCAGACCTAACAGTGGTGTAAACAATGCTACATTGACAATCAGAGCTTTGATGAATAATGTCTGCTCAGATATACCTACAAGGATATTGTTACACTTTCTTGTTGACAACTTGCTAATATTGCTACACTGCTATAGTGTCACCCCGTGCATCAGCACCATGTTAGCCTGTTCCTACGTCAATGTTGCAGATGACAGGAGGTGACACAAGTATGATTATATGCACAGTACATGTTGTTGTTTGCCAGAGCCTGACATTGACTGATCCAATCGACATGTCTGTGTGTGTATGTGTGTGTGTGTGTGTGTGTGTGTGTGTGTGTGTGTGTGTGTGTGTGTGTGTGTGTGTGTGAGGGATAACAGTACAGCATGGGCCAATGTTGATGTAATGTGTGTGTGTATGTGTGAGCCCTAGTTGTTTGGTTAATGTGTGTGTGTCTGCATGCACACAGCTCCACCATGTGGCTGCCATATACGGTAGTTTGTTGGACAGCCAAAGACTGTACCTGCTAGTCTGTACAGATCACTGTCTCCAGCCACGGACACAGTACCTGTGCCTGGCAGGGGTGCTACGGACAGTATCGGGTACCAACCCTGACTGGGTACTGTCATCATTGGCAGAGGTATGACGATTGGACCCATGTTCCTGCTGGGACTGGCCAGAGCCATGTGCATGTGGTCTACTGGGATGGTCAATGGACAGGCCAGCCTCAGCATTGCTGGGGCTGGTTACTGCCACTACGGGAGCGGCTGTGATCTGTGGGCCGTCCGTGACCACAGCCAGCTGTTGCTGTTGCTGGCATGCGTCCACGTCGACGTCACAACCATCCCGCATGGTCCTGGCTCATGGAAGACATATTGTGGAGGGCATCTAATGTCTCCCCCCAGTGTCTATCAATGACCTCGGTGTATGTCTGGATGGCACAGGCAAGGGTCACGGATGCTGTCACTGATAGCAGTGTAATGTGCCCTCTGCAACCTAAATCCCTGCCTGGTGTACCATTTCATATGTGCCTGAGCCTGCATTACAGCCCAGAACATACTGGAGGTTGTAAGACCAGTGAGGACATGCCTGCCAGGGGCAATACAACCAGAGGTGCTCCCCTGAGAACCCCTGGACCTCTGCCTATGTGGTACCATTTCAGGAATATGGCTATGGCTGCTGTGAGGGGATGCAAGTGCCATGGGTACCACACTCTCCTGGTCAATGCCAACTGTATGCTGTCCCTCGCCTATGACCACTGGTGGTGAGGGCTGTATTGACAGTATGAGTGTGTGCATAGATGGGGTTGAATGCTGTGTACTGATGATTGGCGGACCAACGTCAGACCCTGTCAAACCTTCCTGTGCCAAAATACATGTCTCATCATCACCACTATTCGTAGCAGTGGCTTCAGGTTGCCTGCTGCTTTCACCAACCCCTAACTCAGCACCTGTGAGAGGAAGACAGGAAACACACTTTACGGTCTGCACATGCACACATGCACACATGAACGCATGCACACATGCACACATGAACACTAATACACTCCTCACTACAGCACATACACACATACAACAGCAATCCAACACATACTCTATAGTGGGTGATGGTGGGTGTCAGTATCACAAGGTAAAAAGTCACCACACATGTGTCTGCATGCAGAATATGTGTTGCACAAGACCATGCAGTGCAAGTGTAGATGCCCCTATTTAATGGCAGTATACATGGCTTTGATGCAAGTGTGTAGTTGTTCAGTGATTGGCTACACCCTGGAACACAATGTGTACATGGACACAACATTGCTGTGCAGGTATTATCAGCTCTGCAATGCCCTGTGCACCATCACTCACAGGTATACATGCCATGGCTGCATGTGTTATCTGTGTGACACATAGATATCCATATCTGAGTACAGTGTCTGTGTCCATAGCAGATAATAGTGGGCATGGGTGTAGCACATGCATGTTATGTACATACAAGGGATGTGTGGTGCATGTTGATATGAAGGAATTCCAATGCTCAACATGGCCAGTGTACAGTGGTTATGGTGAGTGTGGGATATATTGCAGATATGTCGGTGCCAGACATGGCATGGCATGCTACACGACTGCCGCATTAAGCATCACACATACTCAATGTGTGTCAAGTGATCTATACACCCACTAGCATTCCAGGGCATATATGGGACACTTTGTTTGGATGGTGACTTCTGTGCATATTGTACATACTGGCATATGTAAGCACACACACAACATGCTATGCATATTGTGTATAGGTGCATATGTTTGCACACACACAACATTGAGGTGCAAAGCAATGACTGCTATGAGTAGTATTGTGGTCACTGTAACTGGATGGGCTGTAGTACCTTGTTCCATCATCAACATGCATCTTGTGGTCACTCACAGCTACTAATGTGTGCAAGACCACCACCTAGCATGCTGTACCTGAACTGCAGTGCCATGGCTACATTCACTATTACACAGCCACTTTGCACATGGGTGTGTGAGGTGCCCAATAGGGAGCATTGCCTAACATGACTGTGTTATGTGTCGCAGAGTGTTGCACAGCCCCATGATAGGCCTCTACCCCTGAGGTACATCATGTGTGTGTGCATGACATGTGGGATACTGAAGTGTGACCTTACAGTGGGTGTGTGGTAATACCAAATGTAGCATGTTTTCATGTACTGCGTATGATAAACGTGTTCTGTTGTGTGCACCTGTAGCAACTATGCATATCCAATGTGGAGTATAGTGTTGCCACAACTGTGTCTGCTGCACTGTGCATTGCATCTGATTGAGGCAGCTACTGACTTTACTGAGATGGTTGATGTCTCACAGCAAACATGCACAGCATGCATTATGCGTAGGTGTGTTACGTTTACATGGCCTACACCTCACCTGTGACATGCACATGTCATTACCAATATTAAAGTGTTACACTCACCAGCATGTATCGTCTGTCCTGCTGTCACACCAGAGGGACCTACAAGAATATGACACAGTTTGTCAGTGGCCACAACTGTGGCATTGCTACTGTGAGTGTGCTAAACGACAGTGGAACAACAGTCAACAGTCACAGGTGTATGGATACTATTCCAAATATCAGTATTGCACACGATAGGCAGCACAACTGCTAAACACACAGTACACATCTCACATATGCATATTCTAACAATACAGGTAATGGTAGTCTACAGCAAGGGCATATTACCTGCACGTTCCATGTCATCCTGCTGGGTGGCTCCGGCCTCCATGATGACACATGTGTGATGCTGTTGATGCTGTAGGCCAGGAGCCACCATGCTTAGGAGTAGCTCCTCCACTCTGGTGAGGGGGGGATGTATGGCCACCCCACCACCTGTGGCAAGCTGTTGCCTATGGATATCAGATGCACGCCGCTGGACATGTCTAATTAAATCAATGCAGTGATGGCGTACCTGCTCATATGTCCGGTTATGCATGCCTATGTCATTTACCCGGCGAACAAGGTCTTGCCACAGTGCAGTACACTCATGCTGGTGC